>NC_088343.1:32222500-32252500 GCF_036884655.1 Musa acuminata AAA Group | reverse complement strand
AAGTTCAAAGCTCAGAGTTGAAGCATCAAGCCCCACCTTACATAGTTGCACTCCAATTATCAGTCAAAGAAAAAAAAAAAGAAAAAAGAAAGAGACAAGATAAAAAATCATGCTCAATGAGGGAACATTGGAAGCTTCCTACTGTGTCTTTATGCAACCATGAAAAGGATTAGCATGAAGGAATTCCAATCGGGCAGCCCTTCCTGGTGTATCTTAATCAATAACAAGACACTTTCCAGGACTCTTATGTGCTTAACATGTCAAGCAGAATCAATTGTCTCAGTCAGTGACCATACTCAGCTTCTTGCATTGGAGACCACTGTGCAACTGAGGGCCAATTGCTTGAGGTGGGGAATCTTTGAAGGTGAGACAAACATTCCATTTAATACTCCATCCTTCTTAAATTTTGGTAATGTTTTAGTGTTTACTTTCGTGAATTGAAGTAATTTACAGATGGTTTTAGTGAAAGCAGATAGCAGGTAAACATCAGTTTTTGATGAAAGCTTGTTGACTTCCATAATGTCAGTATGGAAGTTCACTGTACCTTTGAACAATGTTACCATCAGAAAAGAATATTACTGATTTTAACTGTTTTATCTGCTGGTTTTGGAAGAATGTTGAACTAAAATATAACTGTGTGAGTATCTAATTCAATTAACCAGCTGATCTGATTAATATCAACACAATAAAGTTAATGATTGATAAAACACTTCAATTTTCAGGAGGCAAGATACATTTTGGACTCTGCTGCCTTCATGTGCTTTTTGCCTGCATGATACAATATGTGGATGCCTCACATTATAAAAGTGGCATATACATTTAGTATTACAAAATTTAACATTACACAACCAGTATTCTCTATACATATCATGCATTCATCTCTGAAATGAACACTATCCTTTTTCCATTCCCCTTTGTCGACGACTTTAACTCTGTCAATAACTGACTACGACAAAATCTTAGGTTCAACAATTTGGCCTCAGGTTACAGACACTGAACGATCTTTTTAAGCAAAAACTCGCATCCAGTACTTTCCCCAAGCTAATCATATACTACAGTATAAATGAAACCGATACTTGGGAACTCAACAGATTCTTGCAGAGGTTCTAAGGAGTCAACGATGTCTCTCATCAGAGGCCTTGCCTTGGGGTTCCGGTTGAGACAGTGGTGAGCCAGCATTGCCATCTTCTGAACAGCTTTTACTGGGTACTCTCCTCCCAATCTGGGGTCTACAATGTTGAGCACTCTCTTCCTTTGAGAGAGCAGAGGTGCCACCCAGTCGGCAAGTGCCTGTTGTCGCACTGGACGTGTCTTGTCTAGCGATTTCCTTCCAGTTAGGAGCTCGAGGAGGACGATTCCGAAGCTGTAAACATCGCTCATGGCAGTCAGATGCCCTAAATGAAATGAGAAATTTATCAGGTCGGCCTAAACTAACCAAAACTTTCCCAATTATATGTATCTACAATGCAGAAGATAGCAGACTATCAGATTCAATCCAAGGTGAAACTTGTACTGCTAAAACATTTATTTGCAGTGTCATATATAGCATTCAATCTGTGCTTAATATTTCTAAATCAAATCACTCTTTGTGACCCAAGATTCTACTTTTGCCAATATCCAATCACCATCTGACAGACTAATTTATTCATTCAATTCTAGTATATGAATTATAGGCATTTCCTATTAAATGTTTGAAGAAGTCATTGTCAACCTTCTCTCTCAAGTGATTCAGTTAACATTACCGACCATCTGATGCCATTCTCATTGTGATCTAAAGAAATCTACAAAATTTTATCATTAAAAAGGAAAGAAATACCAATTTCCAACATGAAACTCCTTTGTAATAGCAAATTGGTCGGCATAATGAAACAAGAGGATCTGCACCTGTTTTTTTACTCCTTCATGGCCCTGAGACTACAATGATTCAGAAACAGTGGCCTAAAAATCTGCCTCAACTTCCTATTATCTGTCTTCTTTTCACAATGTTCCTTAACTAGGCATCATATTGCTTGGACAAATGAGCTTCATTGGGATGACAAATGTGAAATTTAACTAGGATCTAATGTATATATAAATCATATTTTATTGTAATCTCCAACATAAAATCTAGTAGGATACTAAACAGTAAAGTTTAATGTCCCATAAACATATGCAGAAGAGTGCATTTCATTATGAACATAGAGTAAATGTGCATCAAAATAATAAAACTTGATCATGTATACTTGCAATTCACTGAAACAATACATTGACATTTAAATCATTATTAACAAGGAGCATCAATGAGGAAAACACCCTTTACAAAGTCATTGAGGTTCTGTCTGCACATTACCTGTCATAATATACTCTGGTGCTGCATATCCATGAGTTCCCATTACCCGAGTAGAAACATGAGACTTATCACCAACTGGTCCATCTTTTGCAAGCCCAAAATCAGAAAGTTTTGTGTTGTAGTCCTATGAATTATAAAGAGAACAACAAGTATAGATTCTAATGCTCAATATATGTAGAATAATATGCAGAACTATCTTTTAGTGATAATGGCATGAGAAAGTGTCAACCCATGGTGGTAGCATGTAGCTGTCAACTGAAGAGATGCTTGCAATGCTAGAAACAAGGTTGTAACTATGGACTTTAACAGTGTTTGTGAGGTCCAAAGTAATTTGAAGAACATGTTAATCAATTTCCTATCTTTTTCTTCTTTCTTTTTCTGGGATCAGCAAAGAGATAGAGATGTTTTCACCACAAATTGCCTGTTACATATATGTAAACATTTACCTCTGAATTACCAACACAAGCACCAACATCGAACATATGACTAAGGTTTGCAATACTGCTGGTACGATTCAGTGTGAGCAGTATTTATGATCCAATGACCCCATGGAATGTAGACTAGGGTAAATCGGGTGGTATGCCTGGTATAGGAACTGTAAAGTCAGGTGGAAGGCTTGTACCATCCCGTATTGCCCAGGTACAAGCCCTATACCTGGTAATTTCATTTTTTATTTTTTCAGCTTTCGAGGTTTTCGAAAAACTCGGTATGTACTGGTGTACCAATATTTTTGTACACCGGTATGGATCGCTGGTCTGGACCTTGTCTGGTACTACTGGTACACAAAATTGTGAACCTTGCACATGACCACTGCAACGACTAGTTGATGGTTCATTGAAAATCAGTTTCTGCTCCATTTCCTTCATGAAGAGAATGCAAGATTTGGACTTGTTCAAACAGTAGCAACCAATCAATGTTGTTAAGAACAGCCTCAAGTCTCCCAGGCTAGTCTAATCATAGATACTGTATGATTAATTAATGTAACAAGTAGAAGCCTTAGATAAGATATTATAGTAGTTATATTGATTGATGTTATGCTTTTATAAGGGAAAAAATGAAAATCTATTAGGTTTGCTTTTGTATCAAAGATAAATGTGCTGCTTTGCACTTTTTAATACACGTTACCAATTACACAGCATTTCTTTGCTAAATCAAAGAACTAGTAACAGAGAGAAACTATGTTATACATGGCTTCTGCAATATACTAGTATAGTAGAAAAGTTAAACGAATGATGAACAGAGCAGATAACATTATTCTTTCTTGTTAATAAATATTTGTATACTGCTTTAAATTTCTTAGGCAGAGCAACTTGATGAACTTCTATGAAGTATTGTATTCAGACAAAACAACTCGATGGTTGTATGATATTATAGGGAGTGATGAACATACATTAGGACTGGGGCACCATACTGTTCAATGGGTTTTACATGTCCTGCTAAGCAGGGCATTCTGCTGTAATGTTGAGTAGACAAAATATTCTTTCTAGTTAACAAACAATCGATATTATTTCTCATAAATAAACAATCATGAACTACTTTAACTTTCTTAGGAAGAACAAATCTAGGTGATGAACTTCAATCAATTCTTGTCTTCAGGCAGAACATTTATCTGGCTGTACAATATTTTAGGGAGTAAGGAGCATTTTTTGGATCGGTGTAACAAATTGTTCAATGGATTTTACATGATCAATATCCTACTAACCATGACATTCTGCTTTATTGCTGCGAAAATGAATATACAAAGTTCAATGTACTAACCTGGTCTAGCAAAATGTTAGACGTCTTAAAATCACGAAATATGACAGGCTTTTCAGCTTCATGAAGAAAAGCAAGCCCTTTAGCGGCACCTAATGCAATTTTCATTCTGATAGACCAAGGAAGGGGGAGCAACACTGTTCAATCAGATAACGTGAGATGTAAACATTTTCATAGGAAAAAATAGAGGCAGAGGGTGAGCAAAAGAGTACCAAAAGTATAATCTTATTTTTAGGATAAACAGATCCATATACAAAACACAATATCCAATTTTAGGAAAGCAAATGATGATCAATATTTACTAGTTTCCTCCATTCCCAGATGTCCTTTATCTTATAAAAAGAAATAATCTTATTTTAACTTCATTTCCAAATGATTCCTCACAGTGTCAAAACTTAAAAGGTCCAAAAGAAATGACCTTCTGCGTAAAGAAAGTATCTCCTTGGTAGTCTCAAATAGCTTTACACATGACTTCCTCTTGTTACCCAAATGTTTTATTTCATGATAGTTCTTCCAGAAAACATGATCCAGCCTCAATTCATTCAGCTTTTTCAGAAAAGAAAAAAAGCAGCAAAAGCTGTTTCAACATCAGCATTTTTTAGTTGTAATGACCTTTTATTTCTATTTTACAGATTTTAGGTTGTTACCCTCTTCAAGAATCAAGACAGAGGGGAGCATCTTTTTGTGTCATAGGCAGCTAAATTGATGTTCAAGTATCTTTGCTATAGCTCAGGAGAACCTGATCTCACTGAAAACTGATACGACAGGAAAGCTTGATGAAACTTCTCAAGGAAAAACATAAACAGTTAAAGTTGGATTCGAATGACTTGTAATGACTTCTTTATGACGGGGGCCCAGGAATTTGTGTAGCAGGTTGAGTTCCAGATCAAATACCAAAATTGAATAAACTCCTATAGGACAGGACAAGAAAAAAATTATTGAAATTGACCAAGTCAAAGTCAAAAAAGCACATAGAGCAAGAAATAGCATTAACTAATATCACTCAAAGCATCAAAACAAAATTTGGAGTTTGCTACCAAAGAAAAAAAGAGAGATTTGTCATCAGTGGCCCAGAGCAGTAAGGTAGATTTCATGGTACAAACATGTGCTTAATCTGCTTATTGTGTTGTTTGAAAGTACTAACAGCAAATTGGTGAAAACTTTCCAGAGATTTACTTGAGAAGAGATTGGATTCGACACTTCCCCGAGACATGAATTCATATATCAGAACTCGATGCTCATCTTCACAGCAATAACCAATCAATTTTACCAAATTTGGGTGAGAAAGTTGCCCAAGAAATATAACCTCAGCCTACAAACATAACAGTTGTCCATCAGAACTCACTAACAGTGATGAAAACCAAGTAAAGAGTCAACAGCAATTACCAGCCATTCTCTGTGACCCTGGAAACTGTTATCACCATCATGGACCTTCACAGCTACTTGAAGAGGTTGAAGCCCCTCCCTGAGATCTCGAGTGATGAATCCCTTATAAACACTACCAAATCCCCCTCCACCTAAAACATAGTCCTGCCTGAAATTTCCTGTGATAGTCTTAACTTCATCGAAAGTAAACGCTATAAGTGGGTTTGTCGCGGTATTCCCTCGCAAATCCTCAACTTCCTCTGGGTTGGAGGGCAACTTGCTGCCGTCCTTTTGCTCTTCTTTCACTGAAGGACTCTGGTCTTTTGGAGATTCTAATGAAAAAAGAGAAAAATATCATTCTGAGCTTGTAATGAAAGAACTTTTTGTATACATATGCTCACAATATTGTTTTGAGATTGTAATAAAAATTCTTTATGTATACATATACTCACAGCTACTGATTCCTCTATTCATAACATGAATTAAAAGATTAAACCAAAGCAAAAAGGAATTATCTGGGACATGTCTTCAGCAAATTTCTCTACCTGAACATAATTTGCTAGTTTGAAATAAAAAGCAAACTCGTTCATGTTTCCCAGCACAATATACAACAGAACCCTTGAAATCTACAATTTCATGCTCCAAATCTCTCTAATGAGAACCATAAAACTACCAAACTCAGAAAAATGTATGAGGGATGACCTAGACTCAGGATCCTATCACGGAAGCTTCTCATCATGAAACAAGTTGCTTATGAAAGAAATTAAAAGTAACAGATGCTCCAAATCTTCACTCTATTCAATCGAAAATCAAACTTACATGGATTATAAGAAACTGACCTGACTTTGCAGTAGAAGAGACTCTGTATTTGGATGGACTCCCAATGAACCAGCAATTGCCCATTATTGATGAAACTCCCTCTGATCCAGCAAAATATGCCACTCGGTAAAATGCCACGACCGTAGACCACACTATGCCACTCACACAAGATATTTTGGCAGTACAAATGGGAGGAAGGGGAGAGACAGCAAACTAATGAAGGAAAGAAGGATTTTTATGCTTTGGAGATCAGGAGGTAAATGTGTGATATGGAACCTAGCAGCCTCTTGACAGTGGTTTTCTATGGTTGGTTTTGTTTTGTTAGGTAGAAAGCAACAAAAAGAGATACATATGCAAGTAGAAGTCTCTCTCTCTATTCTTGGTCATTTTCATTTATTTCTTTTTTGGCCTTGGATTTGGGAGCAGGTACAGGAAGATTTATTCACAAAATGCTAAGGAAGATCAGTTTTGTCAACCGAGAGTTAAGCATAGCTTCCATGAATGACAGAGAACTCTGACTCTGACTTTGAAACCTTCTCCCCCTCAGAAAAAAAATGCACCCCACCAATAGGCACTGCCATCGGACTGAGACTGCTGCTCTGTACTCTGTTGCCTAGCTTCACCTTCACTGACACACACACACACACACACTTTCTCTCTCTCTGTCTCTCTTCGTGTTCTCGAAGGAGTCCCCGGGTACGGTGTCTGAATGCAAGGGGCGGGTGAGGTGGCGCAAAGATATCCCTTAAAGACAGCTGCTACAGGTGGAGGTGATAGCATCACAGTGGAGACTGAAGCGGTCCTTGTTGGATGATGGTGTCACCTCACATGCCTTCAATCCTTTTCCACAAGCTAGCGTGAGTGTGAGACACTCGTCATGCATTTGTCTCCCATCAAAAGGTCATCAACACCTTTGAGCCTGACGGAGACCCGCCTGCTGACCTAAAACCCACAGGCCGACCCTTCTGGCCGACCTTCCCTGCTAATCACAGTCCTTGGAGGTCATATTGTTGGTGAAGGGTCAAATTCATAGTAAGCTTAGTACTTCGTCCAGTAGAAATGGTCAAAGAAAGAGAACATGAACCTCGACTTGTTTGCTACTTACTCTCTTTCCTCTTTCTTTCCTCTCATATACCCTTTCTCTTCAATTTAATTTTTAATAGAAGTTTTAAGGTCTTGATTAGCTACACATTAAAAGAAAAAAAAAAAGGTCACAAAGAGAGATTTATGATCATGAATTTTTTATAAAAAATTATATTCACACATGTATTTAAATTTGAGATCTATCGCTTATGTAGTAATACTAATCAGATTATGATTAAGCTTGCATTAGAAGCCTAAAGAGCTATCAAGGTAAATGTAAAGTGATTGAGTAAAGAAAGTTGGATGAACATTATAAAACCAAGATGGACTCCATGGAGTATCATCTTTTGGTTGCAAATTATGTTATTTTCCTATGCTTATTATACTTGTCAACTCCTTCCATTGGTTGCAAGTTATGCCATTTTCCTATGCTTAGACTTTCTCAAATCATTCCATAGATCTCCTTGATAGCATCAAACGCTAACTATTCTTCCTTTTTTGACTGGTGACTTGTGCATTTATGCAGTATATCAGACAAGTAGAATAAATTGGATACTTGCCGACATCCTTGTGCCTCAAAAATAAAAAGAAGAGAAAGGTGCAATGCTTACTACCACTAGTTCTTCCGAAGGCTTCCCAACTTCCTGCATTAAAGAAAAAAAAAAAAAAGGAAGAGAGAGAGAGAGAGAGAGAGAGAGAGAGAGAGAGAGAAGCGATTTTCCTTTTAAAAAATTCTTTTTTTATTTTTTAAAAAAATATTTATATTTTATTTTCTCAAAACATACTAGAACTCATTTGATATGTCATACTAAAATTCAAGTAGGTAATTATAATAGTTTATGAATATCACCAAAATAATAATTAATAATAGTTTATAGTATTTTGGTAACCATGACAAAAACATTATAAATCATATAAATAGACTTCTAATCCTAAACACTGTGAATCACGTAAATGGACTCATAATCCTTACACTGGAATGAGTTCACTCACCCTATACACCGAATCATGTGATTGTGTAGACCAATTCATCCATTTGAATTTGTGAAACCATTGGACCAATGGTCTATAGGGTGATTGATAAGAAAATAATTTTTATATTATTTAAAACAGAAAATATTATTTGAAAAAAATAAAATATGAGATATTTTCTGGAAAGAAAAATTAAGGAAACTTGAATAGAAGGTGTAATGGCTAGTAGTTTTTACGGATGTTTCATGAAGGATAACTTTATTATTTAATATCAACTGAAAGAAACTTTAGGAGTAACTGGTAACTCAAATCAAAATTTTTTTATCATGGTATATTACCTCATCATTTGGATTTATATATTCTGTTCGTACTGAAAGAAGATATTAAAACTCTAAATATATTGGATCATTTCTTATCAACTTATGTTTTTGAAATTACTGAGAAACGATCCACCAAGGAGTGACCCACATAGCCTTTATCTTTAGCAGTTGTATTTTTGTTTCACCAGTCAACTTCTTTTAGGAAAATGTCTAGTCCAACTCTTGTCACAAGAATCTACTACAGCTGTGAACATGACAATAATAATAATAAAACTTTAAAGTTCTGACTAATCGAAGTGAAGTTATGATATGATGAAATAGTTAAATTACTAATTTTGTTAAACTTGAATTATTGATTCAAAGATGCTTAGCCTTCAGTTAATATTAAAAAAAATTTGTTCAAGTTTTTCTTTTGATTTTGATGAAAGACTAAGCTAGAGTACTATCAATCTCCTTACTTTAGAGCTCTCCTAAAAGAATAGATGTAAAAATTTAGTTGAGTGATAGCTACTTATCATGACATGTCTTTTAATTGTGTCTACAATTGATATTTACTTAACTTGAGTCTGCTCCATATTATATGATATGAACTGATTTGATGAAATAATTTATTTTTGTTGAGAATGAACTATTGACTCATGATGAAATAATTTAATGATAGAAGACTCACTTATAAATTTATTCAAGTCTTTTTTCAGTTCCTATATGATATTAAACTTAATTATTGTAAGACTCCATAAATCTTTCGCCATCATTGATTTACGGGAAAATTCATATCCTTCTCCATTTGTTCTATAGAAATCTGATAACTTAAAAGAAGGGTGTCTTAAACTTCTTTTCGGGTGAAATATTTATTCTTAAAAGGTGATTAAAAGTTCATTTTGTTCATATTGTTGGGTATTATATCCATTGATATAATGTGATGGCCCAAGAGGAAATATTGTGCAGTGGTAAAGATTAGAGCTAGTGTTGTTGTCCTCATTTCCATTCCAATAATTAAAGATCACCATTAATTACATTGTCCGCTTCATCAGTGGCCTGAAAAGAAGAACACCACCAAAAACACATGCCAACGACATGAGCATCGGAAACGACACGTCGATCCAAAAACAAAAGAAAAAAAATCTCTTCTAGTTTGGACAAACTGCAATGAGAAGTTGAAATGTTTGTGTTCTCCATGCATTAGTGAATCATGTGGGCTTGACATGCTCATGCATCGAGAGGAACAGCAGGAAGGACAAACATATCACACAATCATACGTCCATAACACGAGTATCATATTGTTGATGCAGATAGTACATGCTGTTATATCACAACCCACCCAAAAAGAAGACTTCATGTGATTTTAAAGGTTATTTTTTCCTTTTTCGCTAAGGAAATAGCTTTTGTGGCTTATCCTTTTCATAAGAAGATGAAAGCTTCTGCAAGTCCTTATCCCAATCTGTCTTAACTTCGAGTAGGACAAGAAAGTAAAACCCACCCAACGCTAAGGCTTTTGTGACTCGATGATTCATACTGGTTTTGCATGATTAGAACCCGATTTTTAAGTCGGAAAACACAATCTTATCGTTTTTCTTTATATTTTTAATAATTATTTTCTTAGACTATGTATAATTTTAAATATTAATTTTTATAATTTGTTTTTTGCTGCTTCTCTGGGTAGATGAGACCGCCAAACATTTCTTCTATCCAAATTGTCAGAAGCAATCAGCACTCGGAAGCACTAAAAATCAGCACAGAAGCATAAATAATTTTGAGTTCTTATAGGGATGAACCTGGCACCTCTCAACTCTCTTGTGATATAAGTAATACTTAAATAAAGGCTCAGAGTTACCTACTCTTATGACCATTGATGAGATATCACGTCTTCTGTTCCAACTTCCCGAAGTGAGCCCGTAGTAATCACTCCTCACCTATTTCATAGTAAAAGAAATAAATCTAGTTCCATATTAATGGTTGGTGGCATGGCTTGGTTTCACCAATCGGACAAACGATGAGGGGATCATTGCTTGCCTAACTTAAAAAAGTAAGAAAATCGACTAGATGTGCACTCGCGATATTGAAGAAATAAAACTCGACTAGAAGTGTAATCTCGATAGTCCCCAAATGTTGTCCTTAGTAGCAGAGGCACGTTGCCCGCATTAAATGTTTCCACTATGTCGGGTAAGGGAAGCTTTGACGGAAGCCTGTCCGCTCCATCTAGCACCCAAGTATAAAAGCTATGTCCCGAGCTAAGTTAGGGCAGATAGGCAGAAAATATTCTTTACTCTCTTAATTCATTGATGATACACTTATCTTCCTCTCCCTCTGCTTTCCTAACTTAAGTATTATTGGGGTCGAGCCAAGACACTCCCGGCATAGGCCTATTGTGCAAGGTCATCGATATAGCCTGGAGGTATAACCAGGAAGCCACTCGGTAGAGGAGATCACATAGCTCTGAAACTAGGCTTCATCGCCCAAAGACTGAGCCACTCCTAGTGCATTGCTTCTTCCTATAGCTTTTTTCATCCTGCCTATAGCACCAGCTCTCCATGTCAGCCAAGAAGAGTTATCAGAAGGGACCTATGCTTTCAACAGATAACCAATTGGGCCAACTCACTAGTTAACGATCTTTGCATATTAACATTTTGACGATATAAGAAGGGTCGAATGTCACAGGAACGTCCTTGTACCACTTCTCATAATAAGTACTCTAATGAGAAGGCACTACGTATGGCCCCTATCCCCTTCGAGCAGAGAGGGCACGTGCCTCCCTTCTAATAGAATGATGCATCCACTTTGGCGTAAATGCTAGGGCCTTACTAGCATCTTTTTAATGACCTAGGACTTTCCCCTCTAGGGCTAGGAATGGGCTCCTTGCCCATCCCATTAGAGGCATTCCTAGGCCTTGCTCAGCAGGTCCAGGCCCTCATTGGCGTGATGCAAGCTATCGCTCCACTCCTACCTCAGTTGACACAACTAACGATTCTAGCACAATGACCTCACTCCCCACCCTTAGTAGCTAGTTGCACATCCTTCACTTGAAGCTCAACCAGAGAGTCCATGCCTCACCTTTTAAGAACCTCCTCGATTAGAGGGGACGGGCGGTACTGTGCTATGTTGAATCTCGAATTTTGATGATAAAATTAATTAATATAGTTATGAACTAATAAGCATTTAAGATAAGTGATATAAGAGAAACTTCTATCATATACTTCAATCATTAAAGTAGAATCAGACGTTGGGCCGAAGAGCATCATGTTAGAGATTGGACGTCGGGCCAGAGGATTGGTCGAAGTATCGTAGGATTGGTCAATGTGTTAGAGGATGGACTTCGTGCCATGAGTTCAAGCATTGGGCCAGAAGGATCGAGTATTGCGTTAAGAAGATCGGATATTACGGGAGGTCAACATGCCGATGGACTGGGCAATATGCCGAAGGAAAGGGTAATATGCTTATTGAATCTCAGATTTTAATGATGAAATCAATTGCTGAAGTTATGATCTAATGTGTGTTTTGAGTGACGTAGGACTAACTTCGATCATGGAAAAATAATTTGATTAAAGCAGAAAGAATCAGACGTTGAGCCGGAGTGAAACATGTCAAAAGATTGAACGCTAGACCGGAAGAATGGTCGACGTGCCGGAAGGACTTCATGCTATAAGTTCGGGCATCAGGCTAAAGGATCGGACATTGCGCTAAGGAAATCAAAAGTTGTAGGAGGTCAACATACCGATTGGGTAATATGCCGAAGGAGAGTATGATGTGCCGAAGGATCGGATGAAGCGCCGGATGAACCAATGACATGCTGGATAACATAGTATCTATGTCTTGTAATTGATTGTGTCTAAACTAAAGTATTTTAGGGGACTAATTGAGTTAGTTTATGGTGTAATCATCCTAACTCAATTATGAGCCAATTGGGCCTAAATTAGAAATGATTTGGGCTCATTGGGAGGCCCATTCAGTGACCCAAAAGTTGGTTTAGGTAGTGGCATCGTCAAACTGATGGTGAAACCACTTATGAGTTGGAAAAGTCAATAACACACTTTTCTAAGCTATTGGAAAAATTTCACACTTTTCTAAGTCAATAACCGCTTATGAGTTGATCCAAGGGAGGTGTATGAGGGTTACTTTAAAAAAGGGGGTGTAAATGTTCTCTCCTAAGCCGAGAAAAGAGTTGTAAGAGGGTAGTTGATCTTCATCATTGAAAGAAGATCGTTAGTAGAAGCTGATGGCCTCGACGGAAGAGGAATTTGGAGTGGATGTAGATCACGATGACCAAACCACTATAAATTAGGTGTGCTCTTTTCCTTTCTATTTACTTTTGTTACTAATTAATTTAACTATATACTATTTTTGCTTGCACTTTACGTTTAAACATTTTTCTGATACGGGCTTTATTGAATGAGATTTTTGAATTAACGTAATTTTTATGAAAGCACTAATTCACAACCCCCTTCCCCCCCCACCCCCCACACTTAGTGCTGATTTCAATCTTAACAATTGGTATCAGAGCCAAGTTTCTCTCTATTAGTTTAACACCCAAGAGAGACTAAATAATATTTTTTGGCAATCTAGAGGGTCATTCTATCACTCGTCCTCCTATGTTCGATGGGACAGACTACATGTATTAGAAAACATAAATAAAAATTTTCTTGCTTTCTATAAACTTTGATTTATGGAATATTATCGAAAATGATTTTCAAACACCATCTAAACAATGGAATGACTTTGAAAAAAAAATTATTTTTCTTAAACGCTAAAGCTATGAATGCTTTATTTTATGCTTTAAATAAAAATAAATTTAATCATATTTTTTTATGCGAAACTAAAGTTAAGTTAAGGAGTCTAAAATAAAGCAAAGTGAAACCATTGTTTCGAATGAAGCAAAGTGAAACCATTGTTGACATGTACACCCGTTTTACGGATGTTATCAATTGTTTGAAAGCTCTTGGCAAATGTTTTTCTAATCTTGAACTTATAAATAAGATTCTAAGATTCCTTCCAAAGAGTTAGGATCCTAAAGTAACTACAATATAAGAGGCAAAGGACTTAAATAATTTTCTACTGGAAGAACTCATCGGTTCAATATGACATATAAAATAACATATTTGGCACATGACAAACATGAAGACAACCTTCCAAAGAACAGAAAGGTTATTACACTTAGAACCAAAGAAGACCACTCGAACGAGAGCTCAAGTGAAGATGATATAGAACTCCTCAACAAAAAAAATCAGAAAGTTCATATAAAAGAACAAGACTAAATTAAAACAAGAATATAAAAAGTGTTCGAACTGAAATCGACATTAAGAGAGAAGGGGGGGGTGGGGGTTGTTTTGCAGTGGAGGCTGTGAATTAGTGTGAGATTCAACAAAAATGAACTAAAAAAGGACGCAACCACTTATTATGAACATAAGAAGCCAGGGTAATCTAAAGATGAGTATACAAAACTGAAGAAGAAGTTGTCAAAGAAGAAAAAAGCACTCAAGACAACTTAGGATGAATCGAGTGCATCCGAAGACGAGGAACAAACCGATGAAGATAAAGTGGTGAACTATGTTTTGATGGCCCTCGACGATGAGATAAATGATTCAACCAAAACCCCTTTACTTTACAATGAATTACTTATGCATTCCATGATTTGTTTGATGATTTTGATGATTTTAAATTAGTTGGTAAAAAATATAAAATGCTAAAAAAAGGATTATGCTTCTCTCTCTAGTAATTTTGAAAAATTAAAAAATGAGCATGACAATTGCATGATAGCACATTGTACTAAATATGAAGAATTAGATTCATACAAAAAGGAAAATTTGCTATTACAATAAACATTAGAAAATTTTAAAATTAGTAGCAAATCCTTAAATATGATTCTTGCTAATAAGGGTCATGTTCATAGAAAGGAAGGAATAGACTTTGTGAGTAACACTCAACTAAAACCAACTATTTTTACTAAAGGACCAACATTACATGTTTTCCCTAAGGATAAATATAATTTTTATGGTAGATGTGGACATTTTACTTATAAATATTCATTTAAAAAAATGGCTTGCATAAATTAGTTTGGATTCCTAAAGGAACCATAAATGACCTTATATCAAAAAATAAAATAGGTAGATCTAAACACGAGGGACTCAAAGTCAAATTAGTACCTATAGCAAATCCACCTTTCTTGTAGACATCTCTACGATCGAAAGCTATGAGCAAAAATTAATGATGATTGAAGATGATTCTCACTAGCTGAAACAAAATGATTTTGATTGAAGATGCTTTATGTTTAATGATGTAACGATGATTTGAAATAATGATTATTTTTATGATTTATGGCTTATTGATTTTTAAGATTTTTGTGATAAATCTTATTTTTCGATTTTAAACATGATGCATGGTTTTGACATAAAAAAACTTAGGCATGTGTATGAAATCAATCGCATGAATTGAAACAACTAAAAAGAGAAAAGCATTTTTCTTGAACCTAAAGCTTATCAAATTTTTCAATAAGAGATTAATAAATCTATTTAGGATATTCATGAATCTCTTAAATTATAAAAGTGGTTTTGATGATTTAACAAATTAAATTTGAATGAGTTTTATCCAAATTATGATTTCTCTTTTGATTTCTTAGAATTATTGTTAGGATCGAGTTGGCACTAAAGGGGGGGGGGGGGGGGGGGGGGGGGATGAATTAGTACTTACAATAAAAATCACGTTAGTTTTGAAAATCTTCGTTACGATAAAAATCAATATCGGAAAGAAGTTTAACTTGAAACCTCATTTGTAAGCATAGTGAAAGGAGTAAGCAAGTAAGACAGTTTGCAGTAAAGGTAAATAGTAAGAATAGAAATGCAAACCAAGTTTTATAGTCATTCGGTTATCGTGATCTACATCAACTCTCGATTCCTCTTCACTCGAGGCCATCGGGTTCCACTACCAATCTTGTTTCAATAGGTGAAGATCAACTACCCTTACAACTCGATTATCCTTTTGATATGTTCAGGAGAAAACATTTACACCCCCACTACCTCCTCTCTTAAACTTCACCAACACTTAGAGCTTGAGAGGAGTTCTCATAAGATTACAACAGCGTTTTTCTTTCTTTTTGCTCTTAGTTCTTGTCTGATTTGAGCAGGGCTAAGAGGGGTATTTATAGACCCCAAATAGATTCAAACTTGGAGCCTAAAAGTATCTCATCCTTAGTTTTCGGGGTACTGGTAGTATCACCACCTATGTTGGGTGGTACCACCACTTGCAGCATTGACACTAGGTGGTACCACCACCCAACATAGTCTAGGAGACTATGTCTAGGCGGTACCACTACCCAGTCTAGTGGTACTATTGCCTAACATAGTCTTAGGACTGTGTCTCGGTGATTGAGCCATTAACGATGCCACCACCTGGACCGACGGAGCCACCGCCTGACCCAACTTTTGGGTCACTGAATGGGCCTTTATCTTGGCCCAAAATAGCCCCTCTTTGGGCCAATTGGCCCCTAATTAAGTTGACCTAATTCCAAACTAATTCAATCTTAACACTACTTCGATCTAGATAGTTATTACAAAGTGTTAATCAAATATTTTTCGGTATGTCATTAGTTCACTGATGCTTCGTCCAATCCCAGCGCATCATCCTCTTTGACGGCCTTTTACCTAATCTGTATGTTGACCTCTATAACTCCAATCTCCTTGGTGCAATGTCCATTCTTCTAGGCCCGATGCCTAGACTCATGGCACGAAGCCTTCTGTCGATACGTCGATCGATCCTCCGGCTCAACATCCAATCTTCTAGCATGTTCCACTCCGGCCAAACATTAATTCTTCTTACTTTAATTATCCCTTCATGATTGAAGTTTGTCCTGCGTTACTTAAAAACATAGATTAGATCATAAACTCTATCAATTGGTTTCATCATCAAAATTCGAGATTCAATAATCTCCCCCTTTTTTTGATGACAACGAATTGATGACATAGTTTAAACTAAACTCCTATCAATATGTCATATTAATAGAACTTTTAAATTTAGAGAATTTAAGTATTTCACCATTGCATGTATAATAAATATTGAAATAACCAATAAATCATATCATGCAACATAAAATCATGCATAATCAAAATATCTAAGTATATCATCCCATTGCATAATTATCATCATCATATCTTCTCATCATGATTCAACTCATCATCATATCTTCTCCCTCTTTGTTATCAATAAAAAGGAGAAATGAAACTAGTAATTTTTGTAACATGTAAGTTTTACTTAATTATAAAACATGCAAGCTTAGTAAGTTTTAGAGATTTGTAAGATAGCATTTTTGTCTCTTGTTGAAGTGTGTAAGCTAGCAATTCTTGTTTCCTTTTGTAATATGCAAGTTGCATGTTTTGCTTCTTGAGATGGGCAAGATAGAACTTTTACTTGAGATTGCAAGCTAGCAAGATAGCAATGCATCATTTTAGAATATGCAAGCCAGCAAATTTTACATCATTTTAGAAAATGCAAGCTAACAAGTTTGCTTTTCTTTGTGATGTGCAAGCTAGCGTGATTTGCTTCTTCCTAAATTGTGCAAGCTAGCAAACTTTAGTTCTCTTGTGAGATGTGCACATTAGCAATCCTTTCTCCCTCTTTGTCATTGGCGAAAAAGAAGGGAAGAATACAATAGTACAATTTATCTTTTTTTACATCAATGATTCAATCATATCATGAGATATACAAATCATAAATACATGAAAATTATACATAATAAAATTTGAGTCATAAACATTAAAATGTCTAAAGATATATCATTGGTTTATTTAGATAAATCTTTCCTTAGTAAATACCAAGAAGAATCGTAGGAGAACAATTAATGAAAAATCTTGATTCATATAACATAAATTTCAATTCATAAGTATCAAGTGAAAGAATCAATATTTATGTAGATAAGTCTCCTCTTTTGTAAAAAGAGATAATTATGTGAGTATAAATATGAGATCTTAGTTCACACAAAAGAAATCTCAAGTATCAAATATCGAGAAATCAAGAATTTAACATGTATAAGTTTATTATTTAAGCTTGCACTTTTTGCTTTCTTTTGCATTAATTTCTAATCAGAACATTAATACAAAGGAGTTATGAAAAGTATGATATGAAAGATGAAAGATCAATAAAGATCAATTCGTGAATGATTCATCTTGATAAATCTTCTTTTTAGTAAATAACAAAAAGAAATCTTAGGAGATTAAATAGTCAATGATCTTCAAAGAAAATATTAAGTTATGAATTCCAAGAAATCAAGATCATGATTTGGATTAATAACTCATTCAAATTTAAATTGTCAAATTATCAAAATCACTTTCAAGATATTAAAAAAAAATAACATAAATAGATTCATTAATCTCTTTTTAAAAAATCGATAAGATAGTGAGAGAAATTTTCAATAATCATTCCCTTTTTAGTTGTTTCAATTTATGTGATTGATTTCATATAAGCATACCTAAATTTTTGTTTTTATGTCAAAACTATGCATCATGTTTAAAACCAAAGTTCATTAGGACAAAGATCAATAGTATAATATAAAAAAATTATTATTTCTTCAATCAAAATCAAAAAGCAATACGAAAATCATCAAAATACACATTATTGCTTCTTAAAAATATACATAGGATTAATCTTATTATTTATATAAGCATTAGATTTAAATTTAATATTTTATTCTTTTATCATAAAGAAATGCAATTATCACAATCAATTTTTTTAATTTTTCAAAAACACTAGAAAGAAAAGCATGATCCCCTTTTATTTATTTTTTAAAATTTTATATACTAATTTAAAAATAACTTATGAAATGTATCAAGTAATTTCATAGTAAACTAAGGGGGTTTTGGTTACCTCTTCATCGAAAGCCATTAAGGCGTAGTTCGCCACCTTGTCTTTGTTAATTTACTTCTCGCCTTCGAATAAGCTTGATTCATCTAAAGCTGCCTTGAATACTTTCTTCTTTTTTGGTAACTTCTTCTTTTTAAGTTCATTTTTATTCTTAGTCTCATGTTTTATAAATTTACTTGTAAGGAGTTCTATGTCATCATCACTTGAGCTTTTGCTCGAGTAGTCTTCTTTTGTTCTAAGTGTCAAGTCCTTCTTGTTCTTTGGAATGTTATTCTTAAATTCATCATATTCATCATGTGTTTTGCACGTCATTTCATATGTCATCAATGAACCAATAAGTTCTTCAAGTGGAAACTTGTTTAAGTCTTTTGCCTCTTATATTGTCGTTATTTTAGGATCCCCACTTTTTGGAAGAGATCTTAATATCTTGTTAACAAGATCAAAATTCAATAAATATTAACCAAGTGTTTTTAAACTATTGACGATATCTGCAAAATAAGTGTACATGTCGACAATAGTTTCACTTAGGTTCATTCAAATTATTCAAAATCATGCATCAAAAGATTAATTTTTGAATCTTTAACCCTACTTGTGCCTTCGTGTGTAATTTCAAGAGTATGCCAAATATCATATGTAGTTTCATAAATAAAAACATGATTAAATTTATTTTTATCTAAGGCACAAAATAAAGTAGTCATAACTTTTGCATTTAAAGAAAAAATTTTCTTCTCCAAATCATTCCATTCGTTCATTAGATTAGAAGACTTTTGAAAACTATTTTCAATGATATTCCATAAGTCGAAGTTTAAAGAAAAAAGAAAACTCTTATTTGAGTTTTCTAATAAGTGTAGTTCGTCTTATTGAACATAGGAGGATGAATAATAGAGTGACCCTCTTGAAAGCCGAAAAAAGTCATCTCTCTTAGGTGTTAAACCAAACAGAAAGAAACTAGCTCTGATACCAACTATTAGGATCGAGTCAGCACTAAGAGGGGGGGGATGAATTAGTGCTTACGATAAAAATCATGTCAGTTCTGAAAATCTTCGTTTTGATAAAAACTGATATCAGAAAGATGAGTTTAACTTGAAGCTTGTTCGTAAGTGTAGTGAAAGCAATAAGCAAGTAAAGCAGTTTGTAGTAAAGGTAAATAGCAAGAATAGAAATGCAAACCAAGTTTTATAGTGGTTCGGTCGTCATGACCTACATCCGCTCCCGATTCCTCTTCACTCGAGGCTACCGGCTTCCACTACCAATCTTTTTTCAATAGGCAAAGATTAACTACCCTGATAACTCGATTCTCCTTTTGACAGATTCAGGAGAGACCCTTTACACCCCCACTACCTCCTCTCTTAAACTTCAACAACACTTAAAGCTTGAGAAGAGTTCTCACAAGATTATAACAGTATTTTTCTTTCTTTTTGCTCTCAATTCTTGTATGATCTAAGTAGGGATAAGAGGGGTATTTATAAGCCCCAAATGGATTCAAACTTAGAGCCTAAAAGTGTCTCATCCCTGATTTTCGGTGTACTAACGGTACCACCGCCTATGCTAAGCTATATCATCGCCTACAACACCGATAGTGGGTGGTACCATCGCCTAGTCTGATGGTACTACCACTTGACACAGTCTTGGAGATTGTCTCAGTGATTGAGCCACTAGCGGTGCCACTACTTGGCCCAACTTTTGGGTCACTAAATGAGCCTTTCTCTTGGCCCAAAACAGTACCACTTTGGGCCCAATTAGCTCCTAATTGAGTTGGCGTAATTTCAACCTAATTTAATCTTAACACTACTTCAATCTAGACAATTATTATAAAGTATTAATCAAATGTTTTATAGCATGTCATTGGTTCATCGGCGCTTCATCCAATCCTTCGATGCATCATCCTCTTTTGTGGCCTTTTGCTCAATCGGCATATTGACTTTTGCAATTCCGATCTCCTTGACGTAATGTCCGCTCTTCTAGGCCCAATGCCTGAACTCATGGCATGAAGCTTTCTGCCGATATGTCGACCGATCCTCAAGCTCGACATCCAATATTCTAACATATTTCACTCCGACCAAACATTGATTCTTCCTGCTTTAATTATCCCTTCATGACCGAAGCTAGTCCTACGTTACTCAAAAACATAGATTAGATCAGAAACTCTATCAATTGGTTTCATCATCAAAATCCGAGATTCAACAATTATAACTTGAGATTTTTTCTATGAATCATGATCTTGATGACTTGAGATTTCTTATACATGAATCAAGATCTTTTATTTGTTATCCTATGTCTCTTTTTGCCATTTGCTATAGAGAAGTTTTTATCCTAATCATGATCTTGATTTTTCGATATTTATAACTTGAGAATTTTTTATGTCTTATTATTTGTTCTCCTACGATTCTTTTGTTGTTTACTAAAGAGGACATTTATCCAAATTAACCATGATATGTCACTTGACTTTTTAAGGTTATAACTTTTTATGTATAATTCCTTTGTATTCATGAATTGTATACCTCATCACAAAATTAATTTTTCTTGATATGTTTCATATGATGACTTGATTATTTACATCATTGTATTATTCTCTTCTTTTTGACAATGACAAAGGAGAAGAAAGAATTACTAGTGTGCACATCTCAAAAGAGAACCAAAATTTGCTAGCTTGCATAATTCAAAAAGAAGTAAAAACTTGCTATCTTGCACATCTCAAGAAAAATAAAGAATTGCTAGCTTGCATATCTCAAAAGAGAAGCAAAAGTGCTAGCTTGCATATTTTAAGAGAAGCAATACTTACTAGCCTTCATACTTCAAAGCTTGCATGTTTCAAAAACTTACTGGTTGCACTTTTCTCCTTGATGACAAAGGGGAAGAAGTTATGATAATGACTTGAAATATAAATGGGATGATGTACTTTTATGTTACGATTATGCATGAAATACTCATGATTTCAAATTATGCATGCAATAATATTGTTTCAACTTAGATTCAAAAGTTATCACTCTTTTTGAATTCGAGTTCACTTTATTTGGATATGACATATTGATGTAGAGAGTTTAGTTTAAACTCTATCATCAATTGGTTGTCATCATCAAAAGGGGGGGAGATTGTTGAATCTCAAATTTTGATGATAAAATCAATTGATGAAGTTATGATCTAATGTACGTTTTGAGTGACGTAGGACTAACTTCGATCATAGAAAGGTCTTTCAATTAAAGTAGGAAAAATCAGACATTAGGCCGGAGGAATGGTCGACGTGCTGAAGGACTTTGTGCCATGAGTTTGGGCATCGTGCCGAAGGATTGGATATTGTGCCAAGGAGATAGAAAGTTGTGGGAGGTCAATATGCCAATTGGGTAATATGCTGAAGGAGAGGATGATGGGCCAAAGGATTGAATGAAGTGTCGGATGAACTAATGACATGCTGAACAATATAGTATTTGTGTCTTGTAATCGATCATACCTAGATTAAAGTAGTTAGTGGGCTAATTAAGTTAGTTTTTAATATAATCATACTAACTCAATTAGGGATCAATTGGGACTAATTTGGGCTCATTAGGAGGCTCATTTAGTGACCCAAAAGTTGGGTCAAGCGGTGGCACTGCCAAACTAGCGGTGGAACCGCCTATGAGATAGAAAAGTCAAGAATACACTTTTTCAAGCTGTCAAGTGGTGGTACTACTTAGTATTAGTGTGTCGGTGGTGGTACTGCATAGTATTAGTGTGTCGGCAGTGGTACCGCCAGACTGGATGGTGGTACCGCCTAGTGTCATATTGGGAAGCGATGGCACCGCCTATGCCCGAAAGACCTAGAAATTTTAATTTTTGGCTTTATTTTTTAAACTATTTGGGGACTATAAATACCCCACTTAGGTAGTAAGAAAGGAGCAATAATTCTTAAGGAAAACACTAAGAAAACTCTACCAAAACATTGAGTTCCCTCCTCCTTGAGCTTAAAAGTTGATCTAAAGGAAGTGTGTGAGGGTTACCTTATAAAAAGGGGGTGTAAATGTTCTCTCCTGAGCCTATCAAAAGGAGAAAAGAGTTGTAAGATGGTAGTTGATTTTTGCACATTGAAAAAATATTATTAGTAGAAGTTGGTGGCCTCGACGGAAGAGGAATTGAGAGTGGACGTAGGTCACGATGACCGAACCACTATAAATTTGAAATGCTCTTTTCCTTGCTATTTACTTTTGTTACTAATTAATTTGACTATCTACTACTTTTTCTTACACTCTTGTTTAAATATTTTTTTGATATAGGTTTTATTGAATAAGATTTTTGAATCGATATAATTTTTACGAAAGCAATAATTCCCCCCTCTTAGTGCTAATTTCAATCCTAACAGCGCCGAAGGTTTAAACAAAGTGTTGGATGAACAAATGATATGCCAGACAATGTAGGCTTCATGATTGTAATTGTTAAGTCTTGGTTGAAGTAGTTTGGAGTCTAATTGGGTTGGTTTCGGGTGTAATCATGCCAACTTAATTAGGAGCCCATTGGACCTGAATCAAGGCTGAATTAGGCTATTAGATGCTGATTCAATGACGTAAAGTTGGGCTAAGCAATGAAACCGCCTATGAACTGAAAAGTATGAAAATGTACTTTTTTAAAAAACCCGACAATAGTACCACCCAGTGTAGGTAGTGGTACCGCTAGTACCCCGAAAACCCGATGATTTAAATTTTTGGCTCCACTTCTGAAGTCATTTAGGGCCTATAAATACCCCTCTCATACTTGCTAGCTAAAGCATAAAAAAAATTTATGATTTTAAGTTTGTAAACTCTCTTAAAATGTTGAGTTTTTTCCTCATTGAGTTTAGAAGTCTTTTTAAGGGAGAAGTGATGTCTTATTGTAAAAGAGAGGTGTAAAAGGTTCTCTTCTGAGCTTATGAAAAGGAGAAAGAATTGTAACAAGGGTAGTTGATCTTCGCTCGTTGAAAAAAAGATCGGTAGTGAAAGTCGATGGCCTCGACGGAAGAGGAATCGGGAGTGGACGTAAGTTGGGACGACCAAACCACTATAAATCGGTTTGTATTTTCTTTTATGCTTTTCATTTCTATTACTAACTGATTTACTTACTCATTACTCTTACTCATATTTTAAGTTAAATGCATTTCCAATACGGATTTTATCGAACAAAAGTTTTCCAATCGAAGTTTTTTCGAAAGCATTAATTCAACCCCCCACCCGTTAGTGTCTTTACGATCCTAACATGCTACACCCCTTAATGGCAAAATACAATGCTCCACCAAGTTGCACCAAATCCTTGCCAGAATTTAAGACCTAGTCTACTGACTCCTAGGAACACTCGATGAAGGTACAACTCCAGGCTATGAACCAAAGGCTAGATGAGGTTCAGTAGGAACTTCGACACTCCCGCGATGAACCTAACATGCCCCACATATCGCCTTTTATTCAAAGCATCCAAGAGGAGCCTATCCTAGCTAGCTTTCACCTCCCTAAACTGGAAACCTTTGATCGAGGCTCTAACTCTATAGAACACACCATCGCATTCTGGGCCCAAATGTCTTTGTTTGGCACTTCGGATGCGCTGATGTGTCGGGTATTCCCAATGACACTAAGGGGGCTAACCCGAGAATGGTATAGTCGCCTCAAGCCTCCTTTAGTTACTTCTTTTTCATAGCTCACTAAAGAGTTCAAGCTCCACTTCCTTGCCAGCATGCGATCCAAGCCCTTGGTCGTTGCCTTGGTTGAGCTTAGGCAAAGGGAGGATGAGCCCCTATCCGACTTCACCACCTAGTTTTCCGGGGAGATTCAAGGGAAGCAGGACATCCATCTCTTATTAATAATCTAGACCTTCATGATGGGCCTAAGGCTTGCTCGCTTTTCCTAGTCGTTGGTCAAGAGACCTCCTATTAGGAAACCTATGGCAGCATCATATGCACAGCGAAAGAATAAAAAATAAAAATCCTAGATTTCCCATAGAAAATAGTTTCTCGTCATCATGGGAAGATTGGTGCACGAAAAAACATAAAACTACAAAACTACGTATATATGAAAAATATGTTACCTAAAAACCTTTAGATCTATAGGAGAGGATGAAGGAGGTCAACTATCCTTCTCTCTAGCAATGATCCACATGGTAGGTACTATGAAGATGCTCCTTAAATCACTCAACAATCCTCCTTTTCATGTGCACCACTCGATTAAGAAGGGTTGACCTTTCTTGTTGTCCACATACCCTAAATTGGAATTGTTTGCTACGGAGGAGAGGGAGAGAGGAGTATAGGAGGTGGCAGACAAAAAGGGTCTAGCCTATGCTCCTTAGGTTCCCTTCTATTTATAGTGGTCCTTGTCAACTTAACCCTAATGGATCCTACCCTATTGGGTACTGGATCTCCATCCAACTATCCAAACCTCTTGGATTAGTATATTTCTACCCAATAATCTCTTATTGGCTCTTATTGGATCTTATTCATAAGATCCAATAATTCAGTGGCTTACTGGATATCTAATAAGATAGGGGCTCCAACATAGATCTCATATTCAAACCTATATTCGTTGCACCACCTACCATATGTGTATAATCCTCTAGGCCCAATATTGAGTTGGTTATGAGTCATACTTATCAGAACTCATTCTGACTCAGTGAATTATTATTTTCATAATTCACTCGACTTATCGACTATGGATGTACTATACTACTACGCTGCAGTCCCTAGATGATACAGGGGAATCTAATCCATTGGACCTGTTTATTTTTAGTTATCATGTATCTATAGTCTCTCATTTATCTAATATTCTAGAAATCATATATTGGGCATGGTGCTGTCAAGCTCATACTGTTTCTACTCGATCTCACTCTAATCGAATTCTCTTAGAGAACTCTTTCTCTCTCAATCTGAATGACCCTGGCCAGAGATTTGCTTGAGCAAGAATACATAGAATATTCTTCTTATGACACTAAGAGTAGACGATTCTCTATCGATACTCAATTTTCCTCGTAAGGTTGGCTACCACTCCCAATAACCAATTGTGCTAGATTTGTAACTTCCAGACCTATAAGTTTGAGATCAAAGAGATGAGTACTTATATAGGACATCCTTGGTGTTTCAAGTCTAAGGACCAGATACACCATTGGGATAACAAAATCACTGTCTAACAATGAGGTATCATCAACCATTCAATATTCCGTGAGCGGATCGATCAGTGAACTCATTCTCCAATGAGTACCTGCACTATATCCCTAGTGTCCCCACATGAGCAGTTATGAGACTAGCTACCTCCATTATATAGATGGGTATATAGCACACCAATTTGTCCAATTATCTTGATGTCTCTCTCGAGTAACATATGGCTGAGATTATTTAGGGTTTGTGGTTAAAAGCGAATCGATCTCATTATCATGATCCGATTCCCATTGACATCACCATACATGCAATAGGCAAAATAAAGTGAAAAAAATATCAAATAAATAATCAGCAAAAAGGGTGTGATCGTGTCATACGTGCCATCACTCATGTGATTGGCTTGTAGGACACTTATGACTAGCAATCTCCCAATTGATCTAAAGTCAATCACCTGTGTTTGATCCCTATCAGACCCCTGTGATGCTTAAAAACAATATAAGACAATAGCTTTGTTAATAGATCTGCGATGTTATCTTCGAATGAAGCTCTTTCTACAACTACATCTCCTCGAGCCACGATTTCTCTGATCAGGTGGAGCCTCCTTAGAACATGCTTAGACTTCTAATAAGACCTGGGTTCCTTCGCTTAAGCAATCGCCCTATTGTTGTCGTAATATAAGGGAATTAGCTCCATGCTACCTAGCATGACTCCTAGATCTGTGATGAACTTTTTCATCCAGACTTCCTATTTTGTTGCTTTTGCCATAGTAATGAACTCCGCCTCTGTGGTCAAGTCAGCAGTAGTATCTTGCTTGGAACTCTTGCAGCATACTGCTTCTCCATTCAGGGTAAACACATACCCTGAATTAGACTTGCTATCATCGACATTTGACTAAAAACTCGAGTTTGTGTAGCCCTTAACCCTAAGGCTACTTCCTCCATATACTAGTAAAAGATCACTAGTCTTCACAAGTACTTAATGATATACTTTACTACCCTCCATTATTCTAAACCTGGATCCACCTGATATCTACTCATAACACTTAGAGCATGCATTATATCAGGCTTGGAACATAGTATAGTGTTGAATCTTAGAATTTGATGATGAAGTCAATTGTCATTTGTTTATCTAATCTATATGTTGAGAAAAGTTTATAAGATTAACTACGATGGTAGTAAGACATGCAGTAGGTGTTACGCCGGAGTCAAGACCAAGATCACATTGGGAGTTCGAGAGTTCGTCGGAAGTTCGGACGTTCATCAGAAGTTTTAGGGAACCAGCCAAGAAGTCCAGGAGCTTGCCATAGAAGCTTGTCAAAACTCGCCAAGAAGATCATCGCAAAGTCTAGAAGCTTGTCGGGAGTCTGCCGGAGCATCGCCGAGCATCGCTGGAGCATCGCCGAAAGAAGCGATTTATGCATCGGAACACGAATTGCAATAATGATGTCTTAATTGTCATAGTTAGAGTGTAGATTAAGTTAGTATTGGAAGGTGATCCTACTAACTTAATAAGGGGCCAACTGGGCTCTTAACAGACCCAAATTGGGCCGAATGGAATAGCCCATTCGGTCCCTGAAATCCTGGCCGACGGTGGCACCGCTTGGGAGACTCGGTCTCCCAAGATTTCTGGGCGATGGTACTGCCCCTGTTAGGTGGTGGTACCGCCGGTAGTTATTGCTGCCAGCGGTGGTACCACCCTTGTCAGGCGGTGGTACCGCCAGAGCTCGATCTTCGAGCTCTGTCAGGTAGTAGTACCACCTAATACCCGATGACAGGCAGTAGTACCACCCAGTAATGGCGGTGGTACCGTTAGGACCTCGGAAATCTGGGATTGGACACTTTTAGGCTCCATTTTTGAATGTCATTGGGGTCCATAAATATCCCACCCTTTCCTGCATAAAAGGGCAACGAAATTCTTGAAATACTCTTGAGTGTTGAGGCCTTAAAGTGTTGTAAAAGTTAGAGTTCTTCTCCTTCTTTCTAAGTGTTGATATTATCCAAGAGAGGAGTGAAAACTTGTAAGGGTTGTCACCTAAGCCCGGCAAAAGGAGAAAAGCTATAAAAGGGTGGTTGGCCTTCGCCTATTGAAGGAAGGCCTCTAGTGGACGTCGATGACCTCGTCGGAGGAGAAAGCCGACAGTGGATGTAGGTCATATTGACCGAACCACTCTAAAATCTCGATTTGCATTTACTTTGAGCATCTTTCCTTTATAGCAAACTGCCTCTCCTCCTTATTGTGCTTTAAATACGTCTACATTCACTTTGACGTGAAACATCTTCCGATATTGGCTTTCTACGAAGACTTTACAAAATCTATGTTTTTTCATTTATATGATTTACATTGCTACAAATCACCTTAGTCTTCTCTTGCATTTTCACTTAATCGGCTTTAATCGAAACAAGGTTTTTGAAATAGCGAAAGTTTTCCGATGCACTAATTCACCCCCTCCCTCTTAGTGTACTCTTAATCTTAACATATAGAATATATGATAAATTCTATCATTGACGTATATGATATCCTATCCATGGCTGTCATTTTTTCATAAATCTTTGGGGACATACTCCTAGAAAGTAATATTTCATGTCTCATCGGTTTGAGACCTCTCTTGAAATTTTTCATGCCAAACCTTTTGACAATGATATCTATATACTTGGATTGAGACAAGCCAAGCATCATCTTGGATTTATCTCTATAGATCTAAATCCCCAAGATATAAGATGCTTCTCCTAAGTCCTTCATAGAGAAATGTCTAAATAGCCAAGCTTTTACTGTGGAGAGCATTCCTACATCATTCCCAATGATCAGGATGTCATCTACATATAGCACTAAAATAATGATTGTACTCTCACTTACCTTCCTATACACATAAAGTTCATCTTTATTCTTAATGAAGTCATAAGATTTGATCGTCATATTAAATCTTATTTTCCAACTTCAGGAAGCTTGTTTTAGTTCATATATGGATCTAAGCAATTTGCATTAGACTTTCCTTGGACATGAATCCCTCGAGCTATATCATATATATATATCTCATCCTCAAGGTTGCCATTGAAAAATATGATTTTCACATTCATTTGCCAAATCTCATAATCATATTGTACTGCAATAGCTAGTACAATTCGGATGGATTTTAGCAGAGCTACGGGTGAGAAGGTTTCGTCATAGTCAACACCTTATCCTTGACGATACTCCTTAGCCACTAACGTTGCTTTATAGGTCTCCACCTTTTCATCTTTTTCGATCTTCTTCTTGAAGATTTACTTGCAACCAATGGATACCATACCCTTAGGTGCATCAACTAGGATCAAAACCTTGTTGGAGTATATGGAATCCATCTCGGAATTCATAGTTTCTTACTACTTCCCAGAGTTTATACTCATAATAGCCTTTTCATAAGTCTGAGGATCAATATCCTCAACATTCTCTCTTCTGATATATTCACATATATCTCAAGAGGATGGGGTACTTTGCCAGACCTACGTAAAATCAAAACTTGTGTACTAGGTTGCTGAACAAACTTAGGTTGTGAAGTAGTGCTTGTGCTAGGTTTTCCAACCTTGCTTAACTCTACCATGCTCCTACTATCTCCATCAAGAATATGTTATTTCGTAAGGAACACTACCCTTTTAGCTATAAAGACCTTTTGATCATTGGGTGATAGAAATAATACCTAAAAGTTTGCTTGGGATATCCCATGAACTTGCACCATTCCATTTTGGATTCCAACTTGTTGGGGTTGTCTCATAACATGGGTAAGGCAACCCCAAATCATAACAACTTAAAGATCGAACTTCTTCCCTTTCAATATCTCATATAGTGTAGATATTACCGACTTAGTCGAAACTCTATTCAAAAGGTAAGTTGTAGGCTCTAGGACATATCCCCAAAATGAGACGGGTACGTTGATGAAACTCATATGGACCGCATCATGTCTAATAGCGTGTGATTGCTCCTTTATAATAGACCATTTAGCTGAGGTATATAAGGAGGGGTCTATTAGGATAGAATCTCATAGTCCTTGAGGAACTAGGTGAACTCTATACTTAAGTACTCAACTCCTCAATCTGATCGAAGAGTCTTGATACTCTTTCCAGTCTAGTTTTCTACATCATTCTTTTATTCCCTGAATTTCTCGAAGTCCTCATACTTTATTTCATCAAGTATACATGTCCATACCTAGAGAAGCCATTAGTGAATGTACTGAAGGAAGAATAACATCTTATGGCTTGAGTTGTCATAGGACCATATACATCACTATATATGAGTTTCAACAACTCGATGGTTCTCTCTCTAGTTCCACTAAATGGAGAGTTGGTCAACTTCCTACGAAGACAAGGCTATTAAGTTGTATATGACATATAGTTCAATGGATCTAGGTATCCATCATTTAGTAACTTTTGGATTCTTCCTTCATGAATGTGACCTAGTCTATAAT